>NC_092814.1:231187800-231227800 GCF_023375885.2 Dermacentor andersoni
AGGCGTCGTACCGCCCAGCAGTATCACACACTGTTCAGAGAGAGAGGTAGTATGGCAGAGAGGTGAAGCAGGAATGTTTACTGTTGGCCTTACCATGCACGTGGAGAGGAGACAGATTGAATGAAGAGGCAAGGGAGAACAATGTAGCCAGTTCATCTGCACTGTCGACAACGCGTGTCCATGTGCGTCCGCTCAAGTTTATTGACTTCCAGACATCTAGTAGCCCTTTTCTTTTCATTTTTGTTTCATAATTTTGAGGGCACAAAATCGTTTGAGCCGAACAAAGATGAGGTCACGCTTTCAGAATCTTCGCTTTAATGAAAGATGACCGTTGCGTGTGCAAGCTAAAACAACGGCGAGCTTAAGCGTCCTTTGACATACGAACTCAAATGGCCGCATATGAAAAGAAGCCAGCCAGCCATTGTAGTGAAGACTGACTGCTAATTTGTTATGTCCATTCGCAAACAGGCGACGCAGCAGTGTCGCATCACAGCTGAAGAGGCAGCGTGTTAAATGTAGCCCTTAAGAAAAATTAGGGTGGCACAAGCGGCGATTTGAGCTTTTCGAAGTATTCCAACGTGCCCACGTGGCGTTACGTGCAGCTGGTGCAGGTACCTCGCGGCGTTCGCTGTTGAAGATGGGATGAGCCCTGCCTAATGGGTCTAACATAGGCTTGTTCGCCTTTCCCCATTCCTCTGTCTCTCTTTTGTTGGTGAAGCTCTTATCGACCTGCGTTGGCACGAGAGCTACAGAAAGTCATGCATGCCATTGTCAGGAAGTCGAAGGTACTATTGCTTTGGTTTCCATTGCTGAACAGTTACTCATGATCCTCAAGAAGTATGGTAGTGTGCAGCTGTTGAGAGGCATCCTCAAATGCAAAAGAAAAAGAGAAAGCAAGCTACCCACTTGCATTTCGCAAATGTTGCAGTGTTAGTTTCCTGTTTGGTTGCGACTAATCGTGCTGTTATAACCACTCACCTGTGGATCTCGTGGTAGAGACAAAATCAATCGTCGAGCTCCGACTTGGTTTGCATATTCTATGCTCTTGAACGTTGCATCTTCTACACTCCTCTGCCAGTAGTGTTAATCGTGCTCACATGCATGGAGAAATTTGATGGCTCTCCGCCGTACATATAACCAGCCAAGACGTTCCTCGCTCGTGTTAAGCGCTATAATTACTCGCTTCTATTTTACAGAAATATACGCACAAAGTTTCGTGTCATTTTAACGCGATCGGTTTTGTTCCGACACATCGTCAGCCTTCTTAGAAGTTAGGCCTTTTCACTACCTAGAATACTTGCGCTACCGCTGGAAGAGAAGAAACAAAGGAAGAGCAAATGGTCGTCAGCTTTGCAGGGGGAGGATTAACACTCCGTAACAAGTTTTGTTGGGACGCAGCCGCCGAAACTTTCGAATAAGCACGCGCCACGCGATGCGCTTGCATACGTGGGGGACTGCGCACCCGTATACGTCATAGTCACAGCCTCTGACTGGGAATCGGCGCGGACTTGCGCTCCGATGAGCACACCGCGACACGCAATTAGTGTAGCAGCCGTGGTCGTGTGCGTCCAGAGCGGTCGCATTCCGCAGCGACTGGAGCACATTTCTCCTGGCGTTTTTTCGCGACCGTACGACCACCGCGAACTGGTAGCCGCTCAGTGACATCTGGGTATTGCGATTCGCCATCTCGGTCCTAACATCGCGTGACCAAAGCATCCCCTAGGATAATCGCTAGGTCAATATTTATCCCGTGACTCTGCGGGCGGATGAATGTCCTGGCGTGCATGCGTGTATCTCGTTGCCGCGCCTTTATAGCTGCAATAATCGAACCGGACTAATCATGGCAATGACTCTGGATCTCGATGACGACGACACTTGCAAGGCAGTTTGATTTTATCTTTCTTGTGAACGGCCGTGGCCGCGGCTGACTTCATTACTGGGTGCCTCCTGCCTCAGGCAGTCTCCTTCGGCGGCAGAATTATTTCCGGATGCAGTTAAGGAGCTGAGAAAACATCACACAATTAGGCAGCCGAGCACAGGCGCAAAGCTGCCAAAACAGTGTTTTACGTGTCGATTCCGTGGAAGTGTTTGTCTTATATATACGCCATTGAGCAATTGGGGGCCCTCTATGCCAGTGAATTAATGAGAGCTGCGCGGTGCATTTCTATATTTTTGTCAGGGAAAAAGGAATGAACTACAGTGCATGAGGGTCGGCAGAGCGTTCTTGTCCTTGAGGTAGCGCACAGTTTTGTAGCGAAACTGTAAATTGAATTGAATTGAATTGAGCTTATTTTCATATTGAATGGGGGAAAGTCCGAACTAAAAAGTGAAAGTTAATTCACTTGACAGAGGTTCGGACCCCCTTTACAAGGCATACAGCAGGATAAACCACTAATACTCCTAACATTTCAAACATAATGTGAGCACAAGAAGCGTTAAAAGCAAAACAGCATACATTTCAATATCAAAATTTCATGCAACTGTTTCACATATTCTCTGTAGGAAAAAAAAACAAATACAGAAAATACGGATAATTGCGCGGTTGTATGCATGAAATGAAATGCCCATAATGAAACGCATATTAGTTTTCAGACAAGCACATCCACGTAGAACACATGATATCATGAATGCGTCATAAGGATCGAGCGCAGTGTGTTTTTGCTGACAGTTGTGACATCGATCTCTCATAAAAATGCCGTTCATGAAAAAAAAAAATTTGAAGTACAGGTATGCTGTGTTGAAGCATTTGTTCTCCATATTGCGTTCGACAAAACGGGGCTTTCCAATGCTCTTTGATACGTGTGTTGTATATATGTGTCTTAATCTTCAAGTGTGACAACGACGTTATGATGTCTTCCCTAGTATTCTTGCTATGTTTACATCGTATGGCCATATTATATGAATATAGATTACGAACAGGTACTACTTTAAACTACCTGAAAAGTTGCTCTGTATGTGCATGGAAGGGCACGCGAGCTATGTGTCTAAGGGCTTTTTTCCGAAGTACACACAATTGTTCTAAATTGGATGACGTACTTCTGCCCCATACAAGAAAGCAGTAGTTTAAGTTGGGCAAAAATAACGCGTTGTAAATGAGTAATTTAACATTGGGTGGTAGAAAAAAACGTAATCTAGCCGAAATGCCGACAGTCTTCCAAAGTTTGGTAATAACGTTTTTAATATGCATGTCCCAGGACATATGTTTGTGGAAGTATACACCGAGTGTTTTGAAAGAGTCAACAACCTCTAAAGGCATTTGGTCAAACATATGATTTTCCGTGAGAACTACCGGTGACTGTTTAGGAGTAAAAAGGATTGCTTTAGTTTTGCTTGTATTGATTTTTAATAAATTTATATCGCTCCAAGTCAGCAGGCCTTGGAGGAAATCCTTGATGTTTAACTGAAGTTTTTTAATGTTGGTACCCGCAAACATAGAAGTCAAGTCATCCGCGTAGATTATATAAGTCGGAGTTTTGCTAATGTTAGTGACATCATTAACATATAAATTAAACAAGAGCGGTCCAAGAATGCTTCCTTGTGGAACACCAGCATTTATCGATTTCAGAGGGGACAGGTTGTCATTGATAGAAACGCACTGTTTCCGGTATGATGTCAAAATTTTTAAAGGTACTCCTCTTATCCCGCAAAGTTCAAGTTTTGCTAATAATGTGTCATGGTTCAAACTGTCGAATGCTTTTGAAAGATCTACACAAATTCCAATAACAAACTGTCTTTCCTAAAATACCTTTAGAATCATTTCTTTTTGTGGTAACAGAGCATTCTCCGTCGATCGACCTTTGTGAAAACCAGACTGACATTCACTCATCAAATTCAATTTATCTACGAAAGAAGACATCCTAGAATGTAACAGTTTCTCCAGACCTTTAGAGAACTGCGGTAGAAGAGAAATTGGTCGGTAATTGGCCAGGTTATTTATATCTCCGCTTTTAAAAATAACTTTTGAAATTTGAATTTTTTGTGGAAAAGTTCCGGTTGAGAGGGCTAGATTGTAGATATGAGTGAGTACCGGTGCAATTAAATCGGCTACGTATTTTACAGGTTTTATTTGTAAATTATCGATGTCCAGAGCTGCGCTGTTTCTAAGTGAACAAAGTGTTGCGTCAGTTTCAGATTCGCTCGTCGGGTTTAGAAAAAGGCTATTAGGGTTTTTTTTCAACCATATTGGTTGCATCAAAATTATGGGAGCTTTTCCCTAGATTCAGGAAAAAGTCATTAAAAGCTTGTGCCAGTTTATTACCCTACACAATTGATCATTTAATTTTCATTCAGTGATATTTTTATTTGCGTTGGTTCGATTCAAAAGGTCATTAATTTTTTTCCACATGGCTTCAGGCTTATAACTGTTTTCTAGAGAAAAGATATTGTGCAGGTATGCGGGTTTCAAATTACGCAGGAACATATTAATTGTACTTTCTTCTTGCGCAAAACAACAAACACAAGAAAGACGAAAGGACAAGTGCCTTGTCCTGTCGTCTTTCTTGTGTCTGTTGTTTTGCGCTAAAAAAAATGTATTCATGGATTCGCACCAACTAGCCAGCAAACGCATTGTGCTGAACTATATTAATTGTATTTATTTGTTTTCAATATAGTTCCCAGTCCTCAGGTCGGCGCATGGTTAAGAATTTCTTGAAAAGCTTAGTCTTCTTGATTAGTTTGAGGCAGTAATTAGTTATCCAAGGTTTACGTGATCATGCTGACTTCCTAATAAGGATAAACGGAAATGGTTCGAAGTACACTTTTTTAAACATGCACAGAAAATTATCGTAGGCTTCATCGCATGGTTTCGAGTCATAGAGGACTTCCCAGGCAATATTTATCAGCTCATTTCTAAAATTGTCGAGCGTATGTTGATTAATGTTCTGTAGTTTTCGATCTACGCAAGAAAGTTTTTTAGTGTCCTTGTAAGGGGTCTTAAAAAATTGTCATCATCAACATCATCATCATCATCATCATCATCATCATCATCATCATCATCATCATCATCATCATCATCATCATCAGCCTGCTTATGCCCACTGCAGGGCGAAGGCCTCTCCCATACTTCTCCAACTACCCCGGTCATGTAAAAAATTGTCAAGGGATCACAAACTTGTGAGGCAAGAACACCACCCATAGTGTCGCTGGGATCCAGGTTTGTTATGAATAAATCAATTAAAGTACTACTATTAGCGTGAATACGGGTAGGACTATCAGTAATGCCATGGAATCCATTCGAATCTAACACTGAGAAAAGCTGCTGGGATAGGGACGTATTTAACATATCAATATTGTAGTCACCACGTAAAATAAGCGTTAGCTTATTTCAATTACGTAGTAAGGAACGCTTCAAGATAATCAATTAATTTTGAGAAGCTCCCGCTAGGAGGACGGTACATTGTAGCAATGGCTAGCCGATTCGTCCGTCCGGGCGTGTGTCGCCTGTACGCCGAAAACTCTTCCGGCGCAACTCCATGCGCACGCGCGAAAAGAGATAGAGGGAGAGTGCCGCGCGATTGGCTGCACCAGTGGTGGTCACGTCGTTGCTCTCCGTCACAGCTGAGCGCGCGCGCGCAGCAGTTTTTTTCCGGCTCCGAAATGTGTAGGCCAAGCGTCATACGTACTCCTGAGGAGCAGGCAGCTTTCAATCAGCAACGCCGAGAGCAGAACCGGCAACGAGCTCGTCTAAGCCGTGCCGATGTTGCAGCCCGGGCACAACAACAGGCTCGTGCAGCCGAGCGCAAGCAGCAACTGCGTACTGAGGATCCTGCAGCCTACCAAGCCGCCGTTTAATGAACTGGTGTGGTAATGAAGTGGTGCGGGCGTTGGCGATTGCTCCGTTTGCTCTTGCTTAGCTTGCGGTGGCTGGTATATAAACACAGCGGCATGCAACTAAAGGTTAAAGAATGCCGCTAAAACGGGTCCTCGATCAGTGAACAAGAGTTGAAAAAGGCGATGTCGTATGCATGGTAAAAGGGCTCGTTATACTGCCAGCAAACATTATACGCCAAAGAATCTATTCTCTACGGTAGCTCGAAACAGCCAGAGCAATCGATGGGCAGCCATATTTTTCTATTCCTCTCGGAACGGGTATAGTAGTCTCCGGCTATTAAAAAAATCACTTTTCTTTTGCATTTTATTGCATATATAATGCGTACATGCCATAGTGAGCGTTCGCGCTTCTGTGACGTCGCTTAACAGACAGGCGAAGCGGGCGCAGCCAGAATTTTTTTTTTATCATTATAACTGAAGACTAAGGGCGAAAAAGGTTTAGCTTCCAAAATATTTTTTCCCTTTTGTTCGGCCTAATTATGCATAATCACTGTGTGCATGTTGTATTGGATGGTGAGTTTTCGCAGTTTCCGTGACGTCGCGTGAAAGACAGGCGAAGTTGGCGGGGCCTGAAAATGTTTGCCAGTCGTGGGGCTAATGGCAGGAACGGAATAGAAATAGCTTGGAATAGTTTTATGTTATACGGCCGCTGATCACTGTATTTGCCTCCTGTCTGTGTTTATACTGCCCTTAACATAATCACTGCTCATTTAATCAAATACGTACATTTCAGTTAAAGCTTTCTGTGCAAAGACAGTTTTTGATGAGTCGATACTCCTAGGACCTACGTCTTGCACCGCAGTTTTGAAAGCGCCTTGGTAAAAGCACGTGCCGGGAAGTTTAATTTCGCTGGTGCGTGACATTTTAGGGCACCATGAACCGAATTCACAGAGCTTTTTCTTCGTAAGAACTGCTTGCCATTAGCGTAGTCGGCTTCGTTGTTGATACGTTCGCTGTACAATCGGCCGTCGGCTGCTCTTATGAACCGGTCTGCCGTGCGAAGTACTTTCTGTATGCGCATCCAGAAATAAGCCGGCTTAGGGAAGTGCAGCGTTTGTATCTCGAATAGCAACCTGACCTTTGACACTGATGATAGACCGAGCTCTCAGGAAACTGGGATCACTACCGCGCCTCGCTCGTGTACGAATGCTTTCACGCGCTGCAGCCGCCGCATCGTATGACCGTTGCCCTCTTACCCAAACGCAGGAGGAGTGGATTACATTTGCAGTTTTTTTTTTTTTTTTACTTGAGCAGCAAATAAATATATATGCCGTACATATCCTGCAATGTGGCCTGCTCTGGAGAAGGGAGAGAAGAGTATGAGGAGACCGCATTTCGTTGCTTCGCAGTCAAAGCGCGCGGTGTAAAAGCGCAGACGCCAACGTTTTCTTCTCTGTCCGCGGGCGCGAGCAGAGACACCCGTCTCCATATTATAGTTGTTGGCGCAAGGCAGCGTCGTATTTGCCGCGCATCCTGCAACCGCACGCGAATTCAGCTCACGACTCGCCCGCCCGTGTTGGCGGCCACCGCGGCGAGGCACCTGCTCGCCGATTGCATTTGGTCAAGCGTTCGGCGCCAAATCCTCAATATTCGCCGCGGGTACACTTTCGGTTCCCTTTCGCGTGACGCAGCCTAAGCCAGCGCAGACAAAAGAGAAAAAGAATCAAAATGACGGAAAAATAGGGAGAACGATAGCCGTCTTTTTGCGAGAATACAGAGACATCGTGCAAGTAAAAGAGCATGCTATATATAAACGGAAAGCCGACAAGAAGACAATGTATTCGACGGATATAGGAAGCCACCGGGCGTTTTCCAGGCGCACCGAAGTTCCCCCCGAAATGGACTTCACATTTTTGGAGTACCGTGGGACCTTTAGATAAAGTTCCTTTTAATCTGTTTCGAAAGGTGTCTTTTTCTTTGTTTACTTTGGGCGTGAATAGTTAATACTACAAAAAGGAAAAGACACTAAAGCGCGCACTCCTCAATACAAAGCTTCTTTGTAGGGGTTATATATGTAAGTGTATTATCCTGATTCCTGACGTTTTTCTCTGAAGCTGCGCTTTCCATTCACAAGCATTCCTTTATTGCGGTATACAAGCGGCAGGTGCCACCTACTACTTAAATGAAGGGAGCTTTTGCGGGAAACTGAGACACGCACCTTCAGTGAAGGATTTGAACCTTTAATTCCTGTGCGTTCGTCCTCATTCCCTCGCCATCTTTATGTTTCTTGCCGTCCTGTGGCCGAGCAGACCAACCCAGCTTACATTCAAAACACTTTTTTTTCACTCCACTGCTTACTAGCTTTCGCTGGCGGCGATAGTCGGCTTGTGACAGATGGATAGATGGGAGGAGTTTAGCAAGAATACCACTAAACTGAAAATCAAGGGAGCCGACAAAGCGTAATTTGTTCCAGTTCGAAGTCAATAAATTAAATAGAATAAACAAATGTGTGTTAAACAGCAAACATGAAGAGAACGCTACCCCAGACAAGACCGATTCCGATAAGGGCATCCACTGAGAAATAATGTAGCACAAGATTGAAATGTTGGAGTTGCCGGGTCTGCTGAGTAAGTTTTCGAGGTCTGGAGAAATACAGTAACACTGGAAATGAGGCGAATCGACAGACGAGAATGAAAAATACATGACTATCTGAGGGCGTAACGTTATAGGAAATGTGAGGACTAAAGTCAATCTAAAATTTAAAGTCAATCGTAAAAATTGCGCTAGGTTTAATATAGCCGTCAGTCGGCCACAGTGTCCATTTTGAGATATCACCAGGATAGATTACTCGAACCCCTCCTACTAACGATAGCTTTTCGCAGTGATGCTGTCGCTTCGCACTGTATCAAAGCAAAATTCCTATATGGTCCGGTCTACTGCTTCTCAGTTCCCCTTTTTTTTCTGCAGAAGTAAGCTCGCAAAACGATATTACTAATAATCTGACATTCTAAAGAAACTTAGTGGTGGTGGTAACCACTTTATTGAAAAATCCGTCAAATTCGTGGCCTGAGTATAGGCCGTCCCCGAGAAGATCCTGTCTCCTCGCCGCCTCACGGGCTTGCTGGACGGCCCATAGTTAATCTTGGATGTCTCAACTGCGCAGCGCCGCCGTCCACCACGCCGCAGCTTCATCTGGGGAGACAGAGTTTTCTCTGCTTATAACCTGACATCCCCAGAGAATGTGCCTAAGATATTGCGTGAGCCCTGCCGCATAGTTTGCAGTTATCGTCTGAATACATGTCTGGCTATATCCTCCTGAGATGGACGGGCTTGGTTTGTAACGGCCTCCAGTGTACTGCTTGAGCCCTGTCGAGTTCAAGGTTAGGCGGTGGATAAACACACCTGGATTTCTGATAAAATTTTATAATGCCATGGTATCTGGTCATTCTGTCCCTCTCTGTCTATCCATCCCCCAGATAGGATCCTTCTACGCGGGCGAGGAATCTGAGACCTCGCGCTACGCGGTGGACGTCCTCGTTGAGGTTGGGTACAGGGCTGTTGGGGGACGTGTGGGAACCATATAATATGTCTTTCTCCGTCTCCTTGGAGTTGACATAATATGCATTGGCTTTGCGCATAGCCTCGGCCTTCGGCGAAATTGTGCCTTGTGCATAGTTTCTGATTGCCGTCTGCGAGTAAGTACGCATCTGCAACCGGGGTTAACGATGGCTACGGCTATCGCCACCGCTTCCGCTACCTCGGTGTTTTCGCCGCGTATACTGCACGAACTGACCAATTGTTTGCCGGTATTGAGGACTGCCACTGCGAAGGTACATCGATCCTCGTATTCTGCCGTGTCTATGAACAGCGGTTCCTTGTCCCTATCGAAGGCTTGTAGTAAGGCCTTGACTCTACTCTCTCTTCGACCCTGATCGAGTTCGGGGTGCATGTTCTTGGGTAGGTTAGGCATCTGGAGGATTTCCCTGATCGAGCTTGGGAGGGATGTCTTGTCACCCTGCTGCTTGTGATAGGTTATCCTAAGTTTGTCTAGGATGCTCCTGCCCATTCGTGTCCTGATTAGTCTATCGAGTTGCAACATTTGCTGTGCCTCTATTAACTCTTCGAGCGTGTTGTGGACGCCCAGCTGTAGCAGAAGTTCCGTGCTAGTGCTATCTGGAAGGCGCAGTGCCATATTGTGCGTTTTCCTAATGAGGGTGTTCAGTTTAGCCTTTTCGACAGTGTACCAGTTGTGGTAGGCAGCCACGTAAGTGATGTGACCAATGACAAAGGAGTGTATGAGTCTGACGACACTGGTTTCCCTCATACCCTGATGTCTGTTGGTGATTCTTGATGAGCCTCATCGTGTTCGTGATCTTAGTCTCCAAATTCCTGACCGTTTCTCCGTTGGTGCCGTTGGATTCTATGATGAGTCTGAGCACCTTAATCTGTTTGACCCTGGGTATTTATTGTCCGTCTTTGGGTACGTACACAAATTTATTCCTACGCAGCATGCTGGATGTAATCCTCGGGGGGGGGGGGGGGGGAGGTTCCTCCCCTAAATGTCAGGTGGTAGAGGGGAAGTTCGGATTTTTCTGGCGAGCAGACGAGACCGGTTCCGACGAGGTACTCTTCCGCCACCTCGACCGCGGTCTGTAACCGCTGCTCGATTTCTCCGTCGCTTCCCTCGCACACCCAAATAGTAATTTCGTCTGCGTATATAATGTGCTGCACTCCCTCGATGGCGTTGAGGCATGCCGTGAGGCCTGTCATAATGAGATTAAAGAGAATCGGCGAGATGACCGAGTCTTGCGGCGTGTCGACGCTGCCCTGTTTGTGAGAAAATCCTCAACGTAGCTGTGCGCTTAATTTCCTAGATTGAGCAGGACTCTGGTGCAGGTTAGTTGGTTCATGATCTTGAAGCAAAATTTGATCAGCCCGAAGAAAACGAGACGAAGGGCGAGGAACACGAAGAGACACAGACAATCGCTGACTTCCAACTGTTTATTTTGGGCGTCCAAGCAGTATTTATACCATAACTAACAAAACCCTAAGAAAAGTTAAAAGTCATACATACCCGCCGTGGTTGCTTAGTGGCTATGGTGTTGGGCTGCTAAGCACGAGGTCACGGGATCCAATCCCGGCCACGGCGGCCGCATTTCGATGGGGGCTAAATGCGAAAGCACTCGTGTACTTATATTTAGGCGCACATTAAAGAATCCCAGGTGGTCCAAACTTCCGAAGTCCCCCACTACAACGTGCCTCATCAAATCGTGGTTTTGGCACGTAAACCTTCATAATTTATTTTAAGTCATACAATCGCTGCAATATTGCAACGTCACAAAGGCGGAAGGAAACGATCTAAAAATTTTGTCTCTTTATCAAGCAGTGGCAGTGACGGCGTACTGATGCACTTTTGCTTTGTTTTACTTATGTAGTAAGCCTTCTGCAAAAAGTGAAAGGAAAGGAAGAATTGCCGCAAAGCAAGTTGGAAGGTAACAGAATGCACGTGATCCCGTACCTGCACCGCATCGCCATAATGTAAAGAAAGTTGCTGGGAGATATAACGTAAACGTGCGCTTTTCTGCCATTTCACCGTTTGCACACGTGAATTATTTTACGAGATTCCACTGAGTTGCGCGCTTTCTTATATTGGGCAGACAGGCCAATGTTTCAACGATAGAACGCGCGAGCACCATCTTGGAGTGCGCAGCAATGTAGGTGGTCACATGGGTGACCACTGTAAAATATGCGGGTGTAAGCGAGTACTGGAAAAAACAAAGCTCCCGAAGCGAGCCACAGAAAAAACAGAAAGAGAGAGAGAGATTATAGAGGCTTACTGTGTGACTAAAGCAAAGCAAAAGTGCATCAGTACGCCGTCACTGTCACTGCTTTATAAAGAGATAAATATTTTAGATGGTTTCCTTTAGCCTTTGTAACGTCGCAGTATTGCAGAGGTTGTATGACTTTTAAGTTTTCTTTGGTTTTTTGTTACAGTTATCATATAAATACTCCTTGGACGCTCAAGATAAACAGCTGGAAGTCAGCGCTCGTCTTTGGCTTTTCGTGTTCTTGGGGCAACTTGCACCAACGTTTAATAACGAAAATAATAACGAATTTAAGAACTCGTTTCTAAACGTTCCATAGGCAATACCTAGTCCGCACAAGAACGCGTTCTTAAATTCGTTATTATTTTCGTTAATGAATGTTCGTGCAAGCCGCCCCTGGTCCTTCGTCTCGTTTTCTTCGCGCTGGTAAAATTTTGCTTCCTAGATTGTGTGCGGCAATCCTGCGTAGTATGACTGCGTGAGCCGCGTTTTCGAAGGCTTTCTTGAGGTCTAATCCTAGAATGGCCGTGGTACCTCTCGTCTTGTTGTCGAGTAGCTGGTGTTTGATTTGCAACATTGCATCTTTCGTGGAGAGATGAGCTCGAAACTCGAGCATGGTGTCCGGATTCGCTTCGACGTCGTCAAAGTGTGCGGTGATCTATCTGAGGAAGGCGTGCGCCATCGAATTGCCGGCACACGGCGTAAGATGCGTAAGATCTGGGGGTTTCCCGGGTTGGGGGATGAGCACCATTTTCGCTCTTTTCCACTGGTAGGGGATGGATCATCGGGTCCACCAATCGTTAATCTACTTGGTCAGTTCGGAGATGGTCTCGTTGTCCAAGTTACCGCCGGTGTCACTGGTTACGCTGTCCGGTCCCGGGGCCGACTTGCTGTTCAGCTTTTGCAGAGCGGCTGAGATTTCGGCCTCGTCAAAGTGTCTGTCCAGAGAAGAGTTGGGATCCCGTGTGTTTCCCGTGTGGAATAGGCGGGTTCTGCGTGCCGTATCTGTCGCAGAGTTCGAAAAGGATTTCTTATTCGTCGTTGGCGTGTGTGTTTATTATATTGCGCATGGTTTCCCTATCTATTACCTTGGTCTTGATCGGGTCTAGCAAGTGTCCGAGCAGTCACCATGTGTGACCGGTGACAATCCGTCCGTCCATCGCGTTTCAGAGTTCATCCGATTGCTGTTTACTAAGAGTTCCGCAATGTTCTTTTATTTGTTTGTTAAGTAACGCTATATTTTCCTCAACTTCTGTAAGAATCAAGCCGGAATAACGAGCGCGCCCATCACAGACATTTAACAATGGGCCGAGAAAGTGATGGCTGACGCCAGAACTCCCCGTCGGGAAGGTCGACAGCCGCCTGGTGCACAAGTGGGAGGTCAAGCGATACAGACCAGGTTGCAGAAACAAAGACACAAGATGAAAATAACTTAATGCCCTGGACTACTTGATATATGCCCGTAAAATAGCCCAGCCATGCAGTGTGAATCAATCTAACCTATTCCAATCACCCAAATCCTTCGTGAAACACGCACGCACGCACGCACGCACGCACGCACGCACGCACGCACGCACGCACGCACGCACGCACGCACGCACGCACGCACGCACGCACGCACGCACGCACGCACGCACGCACGCACGCACGCACGCACGCACGCACGCACGCACGCACGCACGCACGCACGCACGCACGCACGCACGCACGCACGCACGCACGCACGCACGCACGCACGCACGCACGCACGCACGCACGCACGCACGCACGCACGCACGCACGCACGCACGCACGCACGCACGCACGCACGCACGCACGCACACACGCACGCACACACACACACACACACACACACACACACACACACACACACACACACACACACACACACACACACACACACACACACACACACACACACACACACACACACACACACACACACACACACACACACACACACACACACACACACACACACACACACACACACACACACACACACACACACACACACACACACACACACACACACACACACACACACACACACACACACAGTTGAACTCCGATATAACGAAGTTGTACTTGCAGCAAAAAACTTAATTAAATCGCGAATTTCGTTAATTCGAGGTTTTAAAGTAGCAACATTAAAAACAACTTCACAAATTCCCAGAGCATTCCTCGTACATAGTGTCTTGTTAGTAAGCAGTTACAAACAAAGTGGGAGAAGGTCGGGCCATACCAGCGCGGTTATGGTTGCCAGTGCGTGCGGTGCTGATCGCACTGAGAGAAACACATCGACGTGGCTCGCGGAGTTCGAGATTTTCGTGTGTTGCGTCGCGCGGCGCCGTAAATCTCAGACGCCATAGCTAACCGCGCTTAGTACCCCGCAGCCAGCACCCACAAATTAAATACAGTGTAAAAAAAACGCAAATATTTGTCCCAGCAAAAAAAAAAACAAAGAGAGAGAGAGAGAGAGAGAGAGAAGAGAGAGAGAGGAAAGCCACAGAAATGCCAGTTTTACCATAAAGGCAGAACATTGATGGCGATAGCAAAGAGAGAACTGCACGAAGTAAGGTTCGTAGTTTTCGGCTACGGCGGCCGCATTTCGATGAGGGTGAAATGCGAAAACACCCGTGTATTCAGATTTAGGTGCACGTTAAAGAACCCCAGGTGGTTGAAATTTCCGGAGTCCTCCACTACGGCGTGCCTCATAATCAAATCGTGGTTTTGGCACGTAAAAACCAGATACTATAAGGTTTGTAGTTTTATTGGTGTCACACGCGCTCAGGCAAACATTAGCAGATCTGACTCGGTGACCACGAGCTCGCCGTCACAATGCGAGTGCGTGTTTCGCACCGTGTCTTGGAAACTTGAGATTACGCGACCACCAACACTAGAAGCATGGGAACAACACAATGCGCGAGAAGACACTAGCGATTTCGGCTTGGGCTTTGCACTTGCCGCGGAGAGATTACCTCCAAAATGCGGCGCGTGGCCAGGGCACGGACGCGCGCGAGGAGGAGAAGGCAGATAGACGCATGCTTGGTGACTCATCCCCCCCTCCTTCCTAGCGCGTGCTTGATCACGTTAGTTCGCGGTCACTGCCTCCCCATCCTCTTGCGCAATAGGAATCGTCAACTCTTGTGTTTCTCCGAGCGCTGCGAGCTGCGGCCTCCGCAAGTCGTTTACCAACGCCACAAATGGCGCATCGGTGTTTCCTTCCTATCACGGCACGCGCGCTTTCACGGCGGTTTTGCTGCTCAAGCTTTACGTAAAATAACTTTTGCTTCGATGAACATTTCTTATAGTATTTTTTTGCTAGATTTACTAGCCATACAGGCTCCAAATACATGCGTGAAATAGCCGAAAGCTTCGTTATCTCGATACCGTGTTGCGCAATTACTTCGTTAAGACGCAAAAAGAAATGCACTGTTTTGAATACAACTGAGATCAGGTTTCTGCCAGGTTTCTACTAGGAAACGTAAATACCCAAGAAAGTGGATGGGGAAACGCTGCCGCGGTAGCGCAATTGGTAGAGCATCGCACGCGAAATGAGAAGGTTGTGGGATCGTTCCCCACCTGCGGCAAGTTGTTTTTTCATCCACTTTCATTTCCAGTTCCTGTATCCTGTTGATTACTATTTCTATTTGAGGTATCCTGACTCCTCCGGGTAGTGTACAGGTCAGTATAGAATTCTTCCGCTGCGGTTACTATACCTTCGAGATTGCTGATGATATTACCCTGCTTATCTTTCAGTGCATACACCCTGGTTTGTCCTATGCCAAGTTTCTTTCTCACTGATTTCAGGCTGCGTCAATTTTTTACTGCGTCTTCAGTCTTTCTCAAGTTATAGTTTCGGATGTCCCTTATTTTCGCCTTGTTGATCAGTTTTGACAGTTCCGCGAATTCTTTCCTATCTCTCGAGTTGGACACTTTCATTTTTTGTCGTTTCTTTATTAGGTCATTTGTTACTTGGGGGAGCTTGCCTACTGGTTGCCTTGGTGTCTTGCCTCCCACATACAGGAGCTCCTCCTATAGCTAGCGATGAGGTCAGAAGGGCCTTGCAAGACATGAAACGAGGAATAGCGGCAAGAAAAGATGGAATAATAGCCGATATAATCAAAGATGGAGGAGACATAATGCTTGGAAAGCGGGCGGCTCTCTACACGAAGTGTCTATCGACGCCAAGGGTCCCCGATAACTGGAAGAATGGAAACATTATACTAATCCACAAAAAGGGAGACGTTATAGAATTGAAAAATTATGGGTCCATTAGCTTACTCCCAGTATTATATAAAAAATTTACCAAAATAATAAGAAGGGCAACACTGGACTTAAGTCAACCAAGGGAACAGGTGGGCTTGAGGAAGGGATACTCTGCTATGGATCACATCCATGTCATTAATCAGGTTATCGAGAAATCCGCAGAGTATCATAAGCCTCTCTATATGGCTTTCATAGATTACGAAAAGGCATTTGATTCAGCAGAGATGTCAACAGTCATAGCGGCATTACGTAATCAAGGAGTACAGAACGCTTACGTAAATACCTTGGAAAATATCTACAGAGGTTCTACAGCTCCCTTAATTCTACACAAGAAAAGCAGGAAGATACCTATAAAGAAAGGGGCCAGAGAGGGAGACACAATCTCTAAATGCTATTCACTGGGTGCTTGCTAGAAGTATTCAAGCTATTAAACTGGGAAGGCTTAGGAGTAAATACCGACGGCGAATATCTCAGCAACCTTCGGTTTGCCCGATTACATTGTTCTATTCAGCAACAATGCAGACGAGTTAAAACCTATGATTCAGGACCTTAACAGAGAGAGCGTAAGAGTGGGGTTGAAGATTAATATGCAGAAGGCAAAGATAATGATAAATAGCCGGGCAAAGGAACAAGAGTTCTGGAGCGCCAGTCGGCCTCTAGAGTCTGTGAAGGAGTACGTTTACCTAGGTCAAATAATCACAGGGAACTCTGATCATGAGGAGGAAATTCACAGAAGAATAAAAATAGGTTGGATCGCATACGGCAGACATTGCCAGCTCCTGACTGGAAGCTTATCATTATCATTGAAAAGGAAGGTGTACAATCAGTGCATTTTACCAGTGCTAACATATGGGGCAGAGACTTGGAGACTGACAAAGAAGCTTGAGAACAAGTTAAGGACCGCGCAAAGAGCAATGGGACGAAGATTGCTAGGCATAACGTTAACAGACAGAATGAGAGCGGTTTGGATCAGAGAGCAAACGGGTATAGACGATATTGTAATTGACATCAAGAGAAAAAAATGGAGCTGGGCAGGTCATGTAATGGGCCGGTTAGATAACCGTTGGGCCGTTAGGGTTACAGAATGGGTACCAAGCGAAGGAAAACGCAATCGAGGCCGACAGAATTCAAGGTGGAACGATGAAATTAGAAAATTCGTGGGAGCTAGTTGGGATCGGTTTGCGCAGGACAGGGGTAATTGGAGATCGCAGGAAGAGGCCTTCGTCCTGCAGTGGACATAAAACAGGCTGCTGCTGCTGATGGTGATGATCGTTTCTTTATTTCATTTATTAAGCACAAGTAATTTGCCCTGCGTTGTCCTTGGTGTCAGTGTTTGTTGGCCTGTTATGATATGACTAATAAAACTCGGGCCCCTCGGTTAACTTCCTTTCTACTCGTATATATATATATATATATATATATATATATAAGTGACTTCGCAGCGTTGTTCCATCTCTCGCTCTTTCTCTAATTTTTGTTTTCGGGTTGTAGTGGTTTCAAATAACGCTTAATCAAAACCATTGTCATGTCGCTGGGTATTCTTTTATCTCCTCTTTTTTTTTAATCTTCGTAATTTACCAGCTTGATTGGGGGGCCGTTGATCGCGAGCAAGCCTCCAAAATAGCGCACGTATCGCGTTTCGCCCACCCGATATCGCGTTACGATCGCGTATAAGGCCGTCTGAATTTCACAACACGCTAAAGCTCGTCAACGTTTAATGAGCGAAATCTTAAACAGCACCTCACGAAAAAGCGCCGGCTTTTTAAGCTCTGCCTCCGGTTCCTAGCCATTTTAGCGCGCACATAACGCAGTCATAAAGACGCCATGGACATTTAGCTCTATTCACGCTGCCAGGAGCGTGGCATTGCTTAGCGTTCGGTAGCCCTTTCTCATATTGCAGTCAGCGAACCTCCTCTTTTCACTGACAATGAACGCTTTTGCTTCTCGCCCACTTTCATGGTTTAGTCATTGGTTCCATTGTTTTCTATTGCAGCGTGACGCTTTTGTCGTCGCTGGCAGCAACTCGTTTACGCTCTCCTGCGCCCTCGCCGCCGAGAAATATGATACGCCGCTGGCGTGTGTCAGAACACGAAACCTGAAAGCTTTTCGGGCAGCTTTCAAAGTATTATGCTTCCGTCTCAGTAGGAGGGGCTGCGCTATATGGTTTACTAACCTATTCTGAAGGCTTGGGAAAGGACGACGACGAAGTGTCCTGTGTGGAACGCTGCCTTTTTGTCTCTGAGAATTTGAAGCTACTTTGTGGGAGACGCCACTCCCTTAACTACGGCGATGGACGTGGAGTCGCCTGGAGAGGTTCCTGGTCCTTGTACGTCAACAGCGACCGCACCGAGAAAGCGGTCTAGTCGCCCGAGTGACACCTACAGCGAGGACACTGTGATCTACTCAGGAACCAGTGATGAAACCTCGGATGACAGCGACTTCGTGCCCGTAGCGAAGCACAAAGCAAAGAGAAGACTCGTCAGGACGTCTCCTTCCTCAAGTAAGGCAACTGTGATCCCGACGCGAAAGCCATCAGACCTCACCATTTTATATGTGCCTGTGGCTGCTAGCGACAATCTAAACCGGATCAACCGCCAAGCCACATCTGTATCGCTCGAGGCACTTGTTCCGGGTCAGATCAAAGATATAAGGATCAACGCCCGTAAGAACATCCTCGCTATAGATGTCACAAACCGCAGCGCGCTAGACATTCTGAGCAACGTTAAGGTGCTGGATAGCATCAACGTACGCTGCTATAAACAAGACCATCACGACTCTACGGCCGGCGTTGTGTATGACGTAGATAATTCCATAAGCGATGCTGACCTGCATATACTCATCAAGCCGGCGACAGAGGGAATTGCCATATTGCAAGCCCGTCGCCTGGGAAACTCGCAGTGTGTCAAGTTAACTTTCAAAGGAGACAGCCTACCGTCCCACGTCAAGGTCGGTCACTTCCGACACGTTGTACGGCCTTTTGTGCCAAAGCCGCTTCAGTGCAGGAAATGTCAAAGGATAGGGCACGTTAGTGCGGTTTGCACAAACGCTGCCTTGTGCTCACGGTGCTCTGGGTCGCACAGCTCCGACGCCTGTCTTGCAGAAAACCAAAAGTGCGCCAATTGTCAGGGCTCTCACGATGCAACTTCGAAGAATTGCCCACATGTGAAAAATGAGGCGAAAGTCTTGAGGCAAATGGTCAGGGATGGTTCGTCGCACAGGGAGGCTGCCGCTAAGGTGCGACGTCGACGCTCACGTCGTCAAAGATCTAGGAAACCCACTGCTATTGCTAAGGATGCACCGCGTCCACTGACAGTCCAGAAACTTACGCATACAACTAGCAATAGCAGCAATGAGATTCCTCAGCAGAAAGTCTCCAATATCATTGCCTCAAGCGAGGAGTGGCCGCCATTGCCACAGCTACATCCACCAGCGGAGCGACAAGATGTAGCACGCTCGCCGAATCACGCTTCACCTTCTGGCAGCAACCAAGACAACGACAAACAAGTTGTCACCATGATAAGGGCCCTTATGAACACGCTACGAGCACTACTGGCCGCCATACACACTCCGGCGGCTCGAGGCGCACTTCAAATACTGGATGCCCTGTATCCGGTACTGTCCGGTCTTGAGAAGCACCATGGCTGCTCCTCTACATTCGTTCCTTAGAGAAGTCAAGGAAGCGTCTATCTTCCAATGGAATGTCAGAGGCATTAAATCGCGCATTTCGGACTTTCGTCCGTTTGTTTTTAAGAACAAATTTCCAATAATCGTCCTTTGTGAACCAAACGTTGAGAGCGCCATCCGCCTATCAGGATATGAAGCTTTGATGTCTGCCACCTGTACCGACCGCAGCAAAGTCATCGTTTATATCAGATGCGATTTCACATATGTTTTACACCCAGTGGCACCTGATGACGACAATCAGTATGTGTGTTTGACTATAAAATGCAAGAACGTCGCACTCACGCTCATAGGTGCCTACATTTCACCTTCGAGTCGATTTGACAGCGCAAGGCTAAGTACAATTTTAACAGCGACACCTGGACCATGGGTTATTACCGGCGACTTCAATGCGCATCATCCGCTATGGGGAAGCTTAAAGATGGACTGTCGAGGAAGACGTGTACTATCCTTCGCGTCGGATCATGAGCTCTGCTGCCTAAATGATGGCAGTCCCACCTTTCTGCGGGGATTGACATACAGCAGCTGCCTGGACTTGACTTTTGTTTCAAGATGCCTCAGTGCCAGTGTGAAATGGTTCACGGACAACGAAACGCATGGTAGTGACCACGTTCCAACATATGTTAAAATCGACGGCATACGCAAGTCACACTCTACTACAGTTCTTCATCACATCGACTGGCCTAAATACACGTTGCTCATGGAGAAGAATAGCCAAGAGATCCAGGATTGTCTGCCTGGCAACATCGAGAAGCTAATTAACGCCGCTGCTCAAGAAGCCACAAGATCTTTTAGGCCTGTTCCTAAATTTTCTGAATTCGAAGCAGAATTGGAGCGGCTTCGAGCAATCCGCCGTCGCGCGGAAAGAAGGTACAGGCGCACCAAGTCCATCTACGACCTAAGGGAGGCGAGACGCATACAGAAGAAGATCCAGCGTCGGATCAACTCCCTGCAGTCTCTAAGATGGAAAACCTTCTGTGATACCCTTGATCCGCATAAACCCCTCTCACATATTTGGAGAACAGTGCGTGGTCTTCGAACATCACCGCAACAACGCCACCCCTTCAAATGCCTGGCTCTCTATCAAGGTCGCAGAGAGATCGACGTAGAGGAGGACTTCTGTTTCAAGGTTGCTGGTCTACCGCCATCGTTCGCTACACGTGATCCCCGTGATGTTCCAATCTCGCGAGATTCTCGTATGGACAATTTGTTTTCCATCGAGGAGTTGCAGGCGGCGTTGGCAGCGTGCAGACGTTCCTCGTCGCCTGGGCCTGACGGGGTGACATACGCAGCTCTTGGAAACCTCGGTCACACAGCCCGGCATGCACTTCTAGACGTGTACAATAATTCATGGTGTGAAGGAGAAGTTCCAGCTGCATGGAAGTCTAGCCGCCTTGTGCCTTTGCTCAAGCCAGGTAAATCACCCCTAGACGTGGCGTCTTATCGTCCCATTGCTCTGGCCAGTTGTCTAGGAAAGGTGATGGAGAGGATGGTGCTGACGCGTCTAGAGTGGTATCTAGAACATTACAAGTTATATCCTGACGCTATGGCAGGCTTTCGACGCGGACGCTCTTCTATAGACAACGTCATAGATCTTGTCTCGTCTGTTCAGCACGAAAAAAGCCTCAGGAGACTGTCAGCGGCGATGTTCCTGGATGTTAAAGGCGCATATGACAACGTAACCCATCAAGCCATCCTGGACGCCTTGGGTGATGTCGGCCTCGGCGGCCTTGTATTTCGGTGGATATCCAGCTTCTTGAAGGACAGGTCATTCTTTGTGCAAACAGAGGACGGTGCGTCATCACAACGCAACACCTACCGAGGCGTACCACAAGGCGGAGTCTTGAGCCCCACTCTATTTAACCTGGTGCTCATCGACCTGGTTCACACCCTTCCGGAATCCGTCCACGTGTCGATCTATGCAGACGATATATGCATTTGGTCATCAGGAGCGACGCGTCCTCAGGTGCGCGCCAGACTTCAAAAAGCGGCCACAGTAACATCAGGTTATCTTCGAGCACGAGGTCTGGAGCTGTCCTGCGAGAAGTGCTCTATAGTCGCTTTCACGCGTAAAGCAATGAAACCGTACGTTATCAGAATTAATGGACAGCCAATTGCCTACGAGAAGACGCACCGCTTTCTAGGAGTGATAATCGATCGAGACCTTTCCTGGAGTACTCATGTCTCCTACCTAAAAAGGAAATTAGTCATGATAACCCACTTGCTCAGATTTCTTGCGGGAAAGTCATGGGGTGCGTCTGTGAGTGCGATGCTCCAACTCTATAACGCACTGTTCCTTGGTCTCCTGCGCTATAGCTTACCTGTACTATGTGGGACCGGCAAGACCAACCTCCGTGCCCTCCAATCTGTACAAGCTCAAGCTCTGCGAATTTGCCTTGGTCTTCCCAGATGTGCGTCCACGGCAGCAACAATAGCCATCGCGCATGACCACCCCATCAACACGTATCTTCAAGTCGACACCTTAAGGATGCATATCAGGCACTTCGCCCGACTTCCATCGCATCATCTCGCCTCCCTTCCTGCCGCTCGACCTCGTTCAGCGTTTAGCAAGATTATTGCCGCCAACCATGGAACTTTACCGTTGAACTTCACGCCTGCAGCACGACCATCTCAACCGCTGTGGTGCCTCCATCCACTCCAGGCTCTTCTTGTTATTCCCGGTATTAAAAGGAAAACGGAGATGTCAACTTTCGCCCTCAAACAAACCGTGCTTTCAATGCTACATGAACAGCACAGAGGACGCATCCACGTTTACACAGACGGTTCTGTATCCTCTAATAGTTCAGCTGGAGCAGTGGTGATTCCCGCAGAGTGCGTTACCCTCAAGTTCAAGACATCTCACATCACATCATCGACGGCTGCAGAACTCGCAGCTATCCGTGCTGCTCTGGAGTTTATTGTTCACAAATCATCACATTCATGGTCCATCTTATGTGACTCAAAGGCAGCTCTTCAGTGTCTGATGTCCCCTTTCAACCATGGACCAAATGAGCAACTAGTCGCAGACATCCGACTACTCTACCATCACGCAATCAACAAGGGACACAACATCATCTACCAGTGGATACCGGGTCACTGTGGAATTTCAGGAAATGACAGTGCGGATGACGCTGCCCGGTCGGCTCATGATGGTGCCCAGATTACACCCATACCGCTGTCAAGAACAGATGCAGCCACAAGTCTTCGCTCCCTCGCCCGCGAGCTTACACAGAATCTGTGGAACACCAGTGCATTCACTAATGCACGTCTCCACAAATTGGATCCACGTCTGCAACTCCGCCTACCACCAGGGTTGCCACGAGCGGAAGCAACACTTCTGTGCCGCCTGTGGCTCGGCGTGGCATTCACAAACTCCTATTCATTCCGCATTGGAATGGCCGACAGCCCTACTTGTGACACCTGCGGCTGCGAGGAGACGATTGAACACCTCCTTTGTGACTGTCCCCGTTACGCAGTGCGAAGAAAAGTGCTCGTGACCGCTCTCGCAAAACTGGACAATCGCCCCTTTACAGAGGAAAAAGCTCTAGGACACTGGTCCAGACGGGCTTCGGCACTCAAGGCCTTAAGGGCTTTGTTGAAGTTTTTAAGGACATGCCAATTGTGTGACCGCCTCTGAACGTTGTAGCGCGTAGTTTCGCGTTACTGTGTCAATTTTCTTTGTTTTTCCATTTTTTTTCCTCTTCTTCTTTCTCCTTTTATTCCCTTTACCCCTTTCCCCAGCACAGGGTAGCCAGCCGGGACTTACACTGGCTAACCTCCCTGTCTTTCCTCTCCTTTGTCTCTCTCTCTCTGAAGGCTTGGCTGGCGTACCGAATTGAGAGGAATTAAAAAATAACATTAACGAAAGCAGCGTGTGCATTTATATGTGGCATAACATCATAAGCTACTCATGTTTCGTGCTGTTGCGACGCCTGTTTCTCAAACCTCGACCGGCGTTACTATTGGGTAGCGTGGCGTTGTTGGCAGGCTGCAGGCGTCCGGTAGACCATGGCGACCAGGCAGGGACGAGACGATTTCTAGTGCGAAACTTGCACTGTTTATTCAATGGTTGGTGAAGGATAAGAATAAGAGAATGAATGAATTCAAAAAAGTACAGTATGGGGCCCCTTAACTAGTCCCACTAAAATCGTAGGCGGGATCTTGCTCACGTCAACGTCACGTGACATGCACTAAGTCCCCGTCGTTGCTTTGCGGCTGCTGCTTCTCTCCTGGTCGATGTTGCACGTGCTTGCCTGCTCTAGCGGCAACCCGCGGAGTCTGGTCGGGGATGGGCGGCTGATCCTTTCTCCAGAGTTGGACAGTTCGCGGAAAGTTCTCCCCTTGGTCGCACAGTTTGCGGAAAGGGTCCTCCCCTAGAGTCGCACAGTTTGTGAAAAGGGTTCTCCCCCAGGGTCGCACACAAACAAGGAGGCGACCTGTCATCACTGCGGGGCGCCTGCCAGACCGGCAACCACTCGAGACAACCATAGCAAATTAGGAATCCATCTTCTGTTTCGATTAGGCATGGTCTTTGAGCATCCTTGTTGCCCGGGATGCTACACGCCAACCGTAACAATGCGCTAAGACCGCAGAGGCGCACAATGGGCCCGATGTCAGTCATTTAGTGGCTGGACTGCTTTTCGTCTGCGCGGCTCAACTATAGGCGATCTCTGTCAGGGCGAGGAGATGCGCGGCCCCCTTTTCCTTCTTCATTCGTGCCACTCAAAACTAGTGAAGAGGGGCGCAACGAAGGTACGTTTGTTTCAACAGCGCGTTGAAAAAAGCTTTGCCCGTGCATGTTTCATGAACCTAAATTCCCAGCAGCATTCTTCACGGCTCACGGTAACAGGCTGTCCAGCTCACGTAATGATTTGCGTAGCAGAAGGGCTTCTTAAACGTGCAAGAAGTGTAGATATGGCACACGAATAATTTCCGCAATGCGTGTAGACTGTTAGAGCATAGCTGCGATCCCCTGTATCAACCACGTTTGACATAACCTAAAGAAAATAGTGAAAATAACCGTTTAGCCTACGTAGAAAAGCAGTTCCTGGGAAAGGTGTCAGAAATGAGTGTGAAATATAAAGCCTATGACAAAATACGTAGAATGCAAACCCTGTATAGGATCTACATCATTGCGTAATATTGGGGTAAAAATTACATCAAAATTACATTATTCATCAACCGGTCCGGTCGATGAATAATTGAGCCGCGAAGGGAAAATTGCAACAAGGTAAAGAAAAAGCCGCCTGACGCGTTTATCGCGCTACATTGCCAGAAGTGTCGTTGCCGTCTCCTCCTCAATTATGCTGTTATTTGGGGCAGACATATGTGCCAGGTGAACCAAACATTCGGCACGTCGTAAACTCGTGTCGAATGGCTGGAGCTTCGAATCATGCCGTCGCCGTCGTACGATCGTCGTCACCATTGTCGTCGTACGTCTTGCTGCTGTCGCACGTCACACACGCGCTCGCGTCATGCACGCAACTGCTGGCCTTACACATACACTTTGGTCTACCTGGTAACACTTTGCGCAACCACAAACATTGCTGAATAGATGGCTACCTTCAAAATGCTTCACATAACGTCGATTCTCACAGTGCATAGGATCTGGATAATTTTTTTTCATACACGTATACTTGGAAATTTACGCAGTTCAGTTTAATGACCGACTTCCGCTTTGTCTATGTTCAGCTGCGCATAGGACCACGTTATACATCCCCAGGAAGATCCTCTTAACGCGGAATAATAGGTGACATGCGTCAGAGTTTGTGGAGACACCCCATGCCTACTACACATCTTTATGTAACAGTTATACATATAACGGTTATAGTAACACGTGAGAAAACGTATTTGGTTCTAGCGTCAGCACTGAAATTGCCGCAAATGAGAAAGCATGGCAGCTTTGAGTTCACTGCACAAGGCTTGTTAAAGCAACCTACCATTAACGCTGTACCAAAAGATGAAAGACCTGGCGAGGAAATAAATTAAAAAAGAAATGAGAGGGTGGAGCTAAGCCAAACGCTTGACATGTTTTAGGGAAGCCACACCGTTTATTTTCGGGTAGGTGATATGAGGCGGCCTATAAATATCCAGGCTGCTACCTTTGCAGCTAAATTAATCATTCTGGGCTCTAAAGGCACTCCTGGGAGTGCAAGAGTAATTACAAGCATGGAAGTTACAGCCCATCATGGGCATTTCACACGACTTGCACAGCTTGGCCGCCCTATAATGTCACCCTCTCGCTTCATATTTTTCCCCGCATTTTTACCTCTATATCTTTTGCTTCGTCGTCCTCTGCATGGATCCAGCAGAACATTGTATCCACAACAACAAAAGGATACCTAGTGGAAGCGCTTTCGTTGAATCTTTATTTATGTATGTACACACACGCGGCGTTGTTGTGTTTGTGGTTATGATGTAGCAAAACAAAGGAGCTGGCTTTTTAAAATGTATGTTCATCGAGCATACGCGTGATTGTAATAAACTCAGAACAACACGTACGGACTGCTGTAATAGATGCAGATGCCACGCATCAGTTGAGTCCCAGCGTCGCTGCAACCTGACTGGTTAAGGTCTCCAGCAATGAGTTCTAAGCTGTATATCCTCAACTAATGCTGTCAGCACTGATGTCAATACAAGCTACTGTGATTCACTTCAGTGATAAAAAAAAGGCATTCAATCGCACAATATTTATGATATCCTATTTTACGGTTATTCTTTCCCTCTTTTCCATTAACCCTTTCCCCCTGTGCGCGTAGCCCAGATCGCCAGCTGCGAAGCAGCCATTACCTGGCCGGCAAGGTCCAAAACTTGCGTAATTGCCTGCATAAGTAGTCCCATACACGCAAGGAAGTTGTGTCGTAGGACGTTCCTTGGGACGAGGTCACATCGTATGACCTCATATTATGGGCAAAGTTTAGACTCATACCATGCTTTGAGGAACATTGAACAATTTGGAACGCGTATCGTGGCTTTATCAGCAAGCGGCTTAACATTCGGTAAAGGTAGAGACAGATACTTGGGTTTCCTTCTTCGTGGACGAAGGTATGACAACCTGCATGGCGAGAGCAAGCCTTCTATTCGCTACAGGTTGCCATAACGCTTTCTTGCCGTAGCCGTCGCGGCAAGTAAGTGCTCACCGGTCATGCCTTACGTTGCCCATGTATATGCATGTGTGGATAAAGTGTTTGCGCCGACAAGAAGTTTAAAGCACATTGATTGGCCAAAGCGATCAGTCTGTAACGTTTGCAAGAGAGGACAAAAGCATTGGCATGTCTTTGTCACCAGTTGCACCGTCGGCGTCCAAAATTAAACTACCAGCCTAAGTATGGATGCGATATCGAACAAGCTATAATGCCGTTTTTTGTCCAAGTTTTCACATGAATCTCAGAGTACCCAGAGTGGTGTGCGTGAATAATACTCTTAATGACCTTCTAATGATGTTAATTGATGAAAGTTTGTAGCTGTATCCCGAATGCAGAGCTCTGGCGAGGTTCATTATGGCCCTTGGGCCAGGTCCATCACCGTGTCCTCCAGAACTTCTTTTCAAATTTTTCAAAGAAGCCACACACTGCCTTTGGTCCAACAAGGCGTATATTTGGGCGAGCAAATAATTCGTGGGGGTCCTTTGAGTGTTCTGTCAAAAAATGTTTGGGATAAGTTTACCGGATACCCTTGTCACGGCGACTGCTTTTTTTCCCAGTTAGGTTGCGTTACTTTTGCGCTGGATATAAGACCACGCTTTCTGTTCACTAAACAAATTTTGTAGGACGACAAAGGTGTGTTTGTCTCTTCAGTACTACTGTTAGGTATCCTGTCCATTATGAACGTCCGCCGTAAATGTTGTGGAATAGTCATCCCAGTGCAAAACAAAGAAGCCGATGAGGTCACAGTGTCCGCTCTGAGTATCGAGACTACAGCAGTGCCATAACTTTTATCGCCTCGCCTTTTATGGTTGTCGCTGATTAGTAGTGCTCTAGCTCTATGCTGCTCTATATCTGGTGATTCTGGCAGTTTGGTGAGGCTCTGGTAATTGGTCTGAGTACAACAGAGAGGCGCTTAAGAAGATAACCTGGGGCTTGATTACTGCTACAACTCCATTCATGTCCAAAAAGTGGGACAAAGAGGACTTACTCTATTAACGTCGTAGAACGTTGGCTCGGGTGCGCTATCCAGCGATGTGACAAACAATTGCAGCCCGATATATACATGAATATGTGCCAACATTCTTTCAATTAGCTTAGTTGAGGGCACAAACAAGAAAAGCAGATATTACGCAAGTACATTCCTGTCCTGTCAAGATACGTAAAAGAGGAAACGCGTGTTGTTCAGCACACTCCTCCGAGAGCTGAAAGCCAAGTCAATGGAAGCCATTGACATGTTATTCCTCTTTCTTTTTCTT
This sequence comes from Dermacentor andersoni, assembly GCF_023375885.2. Classification (NCBI taxonomy): domain Eukaryota; kingdom Metazoa; phylum Arthropoda; class Arachnida; order Ixodida; family Ixodidae; genus Dermacentor; species Dermacentor andersoni. Next base: position 231,215,749 of record NC_092814.1, read on the forward strand.
TTTCTTTACATTGGTGAGGCACGAATGTGCATTCGCAGAGCGACAGCCATTTATCAGTTATAACTTCCTTAAATGTGAACCTGGTGCACAAGTCGTTGAAATTCCGTTACTGTATGATTTTAACATTTATACTTCTTAATAGCGTCTAGAAAATGCTTTCTTAAGTGAGAAGCGATGGTTCACGTGCTGTTCAGACTTTTCATCGTAGAAGTCGTAGGCACACGGCCGTGTACAGAAAGTTTATCTCACGCCTATGCTGCGCTGCGATAGTTGAGGAGAAACTACATTATAGTTTAGTTTGGAAAAGGTTAGACAGAAGGTCACACTGATTTCTTGTGAAGTGCCTAAGTGAGCACAATGTGGGGGCGTACCCTTCTAAATATATATGTATATATTTCACGGTTAGTTATACTCCATTTAAAGGTGTCCTTATTTACTATTTGCGAGATAAGGGCAAAGTCAAGAATATGGACAGCCAGTCTTAAACAAAGAACACTGTCGCACATCAATACAAAATAGGCTGACAGCTGCCTTGTTTTATTCAGTGCCTCAACCTGAGGTCGCGGCCGCTATCAAGTCCCGGACGCGGCAGCCGCATTTCGGTCGGGGTGTAATGCAAACACGCCCGTGTGTTGTGCATCAGGGGCACGCTAAAGATTCCCTGATGGGCAAAATTAATCCGGAGTCCCCACTACGACGTGCCTCATAATCAAATCGTCGTTTTGGCACTTAAAACCCCAGCATTCATTCATTCATGCCTACAAAAAATGTTTTCAATTTCGGTAAAGTTCGCAGCAGCTCGAGAAGTGCTACTTCATACTTGTGTCACCGTACTTAGCCGGTGAGCTATATCTTGCGCTTCGAAGTTAGTGCCGCGAGTAGTCATATATTTCATATTAAAAGGAGGGCCAGAAAATAAATCGACATAGACAGAATTTTATATGCTGAAGCACAGAAAAATGACCATGGCATAGTGCTGCAGTTGATTATCACCAATTATGCCATTTCAGGCAATGACTCAACGAGTCTATAGCTCGCACATAGTGGCGGCGGTGTAATATGTTTCGCATACTGAAAACATGGTGTTATGGCATATCGTTCCTCTGCAGTACGAAGGGCGTCACATCACAAGGCACATTACGACGACAACGATGATGAAGTGTTTCGGGCAACGTAGATCTTCCTGGAAACACATAAGCCGACGCTAAGTCCATGAATGACCACAGCAACGAAAGCCTTCATCGCCATCACAAAGAGCAAAATTTGACTCAATAATTACGGAAACGACCACAATGATAATGACGACTACTATGACCAACGCACGACGAATGTACGTGCTTTTCCGCCATAATAAGTATCGCAGTCTCCGTCACAACTCGTTGTGATGGACGCAACATTCCAACCCCGTCTCTCAATTGTGTGAAGCGCCCGTAACACCTATTGTTGTAAGATATCTGCTGACAGCTTCGTTCTGCGTCGCATTACGGCTTAATGGGCGGCACAAGAGCCATCCCCAACTGAGATTGTCACCACTCCTGCTCATGTGGCTTCAGTAATCAGGGTCCACATTCACGAGAACATATTTACGCTAGCATAGATTGCAAGAGGAAATGCGAACCGATTGTGGTGCTGAATAACATTCGCGAAGACAGCCGGCCGGGGACAAAAGCCATTCATGAACGAAAAGTTTCTATATTAGGGCAGCTTTACAAATATGAAATGAGTAGAGGCAAAGTAAGCCTTACTTCACCTAAGGTCTCGCAGGAACTCATGAAGTTTCGTTTTGAACGCCTTTCGCCCACGGCTAGCAGGTAACAGCTGTAAAAAAAACGAAAAGAAAGATCCTGTTTTGGTGGCACTTGTGACTGTAGTTTATATATGGACAGGTTCCAAACGTAAAACTTTTATTTATTTATGAATCTGTACAATGTTTATACATGTTTGTGTATGTTTCTGTGCGTTCTTTTATTCTGTGGTCTTCTGAACTCGTGTGCAGAAATCTGTGTTTTCGCGCTCTTTGGACTGTATTCAGTGTTTTTCGACGCTTTTCGTGATTTCATTTTGTTTGCCATGACACGTAGAGTAGTCAGTGCCATCTAACGGCGCCAAGCTGTGGGGATTAAAAGGACTGACAACCAATTTTTAAGGACGTAGTTTTTTATGGCGCTACGCAAATCTCACAATCGGTAGTGTTTACATCTGTATCTCACAAAAGCGCTTGCATATTTAGTAAACAGAAATTTTCGATCTGAGCGACCTCTAAAAAAAGCAAGAGTCCCTCCTCCAGCAACGCTGAGAAGTGATAGCGATGCCGATAGCCCTCCTCGCAAATTGTGAAAGCCCCCCATCGTTCTGCTTTCACAGGAGTGAGTGTAACTATGGTTACCCACCTACCTTGTGGCCCTTTCAACCACTTTCGAAAATAAAATTATGCAGATCCCACGCACTGTGGGAATCGATGTAAGCGAAGCCTTCTGTGCTGTACTCTTTGATTGACGATAATTAGCGGTGATGTAGACGGCGAATGTTTAATTTCTTCAACGTTTTGTCCGACAAAAGCGTGGTGAGTTGATGTTAACCGTTACCTTGCGTGCACCACTGCTGTTTGTCTGCGTAGTACGCTAAACACAAAGGGAGAGGTGTTTTCTTGAGGCGTTGTTGTGCGCGATATTTCCTAACCTCTGAGAAGGTTGAGCATCGTCATTGCCTCACATGCCACATCGCATCGTGGCAGAAGCATTAAACTTGAATTGTATTATGGGGCTGCACGGGCCAAAACCACAATCGGATTATGAGGCAGGCCGTCGTGGCGCACTCCGGATTAATTTTGGCACTGTGGTGTTCTTTAACGTGTCTCTAAATCAAAGGGCACAAGCGTTCTTTATTTCGCTCCCGTCCAAATGCGGCTGCGTCGGTAAAATCCGCGACCTCGAGCAATGCCATAGCCGCAAAGCTAGTGCGAACGCTTCCGTTGTGTCGCCTAGACCCAGCGGTGCGCTTTAATTAGTGCGGCTATGCTTCTGCACGCCCTGCGTAAGTTGTCCGCTAGACATATTTACATGACATATTGCAGACATATTCGTCCCGGACCAGGACAAATTTTTCTCCAACTACGAGGCTTTTCTTTTGAGGAACCCGTATGGGTTTCCTTTGTAGCAAATGCTATGAATGGGTGGATATCTGATTTTCCCTTTATTAATTGCTTCTCTCCACCTTGCGGGTTTCCGCAGAACTATTACGTCAAACATATTTGAACGGTTCTATTTTTCAGAAATAGCAGAAACACACCGTACCGTACCTTGGACATAAGTTTATCCAGCGTTTCCTTGCCTACTCACGTCACCTTTTCCCTACCCCCGCCCCCCCCCCTTGTATTTGTATGCGAACTGCGAGCGAAGAGTGGCAAGGCTGTTATTCACTTGTTTGGCGACTGCGTTGGGTCTACCGCTTCCCTGACTCCTCTCTACCCTCGTCTCTTCCATTCTATCCAGCTTCCCTCTGGACTTGCACATTGGTAAAAAGGTAAGCGCTTGCGGGGAGTCACGGATAATTACAGCTGTCAAGAGTGTAATGTGGTGACGACCCGGGAGCTCCAGAGGGCATTGTGCACATTTGACTGGGTTTGGTCCAAATGAGTTCCTCGCGTCTCTTCTCTTCTCTGCCACGCTCCTTCCATGTATATACACGCTCTGAACCACGCCCTGACGCGGTGTGCTTGACAGCAGCAGCCGCAGAAGTGAGAAAGTCAAAGGAAAGGTAAAGAAAGCTTCGCGTTAGAAAGCTGGTGCAATACATTCGCGTTGTTGTACAGACATTTCTTAGATTTGTACCGCGTTTTTTCACAAGTACACGCTTACGTCATGACTGGCTGCCCCCATCATCGTTGTTCCGTCGATAGACGAGCCAAGCCAACTTAGAGGGGCTTGGGTCTGAGCTAATTTGTAGGGGTCATTAATTTAGACAGCGCCAAAAAAAAAAACACACACACGGACTAATAAGAGCACAGGACCAGCACTGTTAGAAGGGTTTGGGTGCGAGCTAGATGGTACGGGTCATTCATTTTAAATAGCGCCAAAAAACACACGGACAAGGAGAGAGAGAGAGAAACTTTATTGCAATTGTGAAGATTTGAAGGAGGGGTGGTCGGAGCCTCTCAGTCCAGGGCCCCACTGGCCTCTGCCGCCTGCCTGACCTGGCTAATTAAGGACTTTTGTCCTGCCAGGTCGGAGCGGGCGAGCTGTGCCTCCCACTGCTCCATTGTCCTACTGGTATTTGGTCTATGAGGGTGCTTAGTGCACTCCCAGGTTATGTGTATTAGGGTAGGTATGCCACCGCACCAAGGACAGTTGGCCCTATAACGAGTGGGATACATGGCGTTTAGCAATTTTAAATGGGGGAACACCCCGGTCTGTATTTTACGCCAATCGGCGGCCTCTTCCCCGTTAAGTTGTGGGTGGGGCGGCGGGTATTTTCTGCGGACTCCACGCTGATGAGCAAGGATGTCTTTGGCATTTAAATTGGTGGAATTTTGTGAGGGATAGTGCGGGTGGTTGGGGTTAGAAGAGGACGCCGTCGCTCGGTTAGTGAACCCTCGAGCTAACGCGTTAGCCTTTTCGTTCCCCTGTACCCCCGCGTGGCCCGGGCACCAGAGTAGGCGATGATGGTGGTTGAAGGATTTGGGAATTATTGCGAGGCTAGCCGCAGTCACGTGCCCCTGGAGAAACATGCGACATGTCTCCTGGGAGTCCGTGACCACGACCGAGTCCCTTTGCGAACGCTCCGCGTGAGCGAGTGCGATCGCCACTGCTAATATTTCAGCCGAGGTGGGGGATCCCGCCATGGCCGACGCGGTAATTTGCTGTTGGCTGATAGTGTTCACGACTGCCAGGGCGTACCTCCTTTGGTAGCGCTGCCCGGTCGCCTCTGCATACAGAGCTGCGTCCGTGTAGTACCTGTTGTACCTATGGTTATTAGAGTACGCTGATTGAATGTGTTGTGCGCGTGCTTTGCGCCTTTCTTTGTTGTACTCGGGATGCATATTCTTTGGAATTGGGGCTACTGTAATTTTGGATCTCATCGAAAGAGGGAGAGGCACGGCCTGCTCTGTGAGATAAATGGGGTATGCTGGGATATTCAGTCTAGCCAATATTGCCCTACCAGTTTTTGTGAAGCTGAGGCGCTCCCTCTGTCGCATCAGGGTGGCTTGCCTCAGTTCGTCGAAAGTATTGTGCACTCCCAAAGCTAACATGCGCTCCGTTGAAGTACATTTAGGCAGGCCCAGAGCAGCTTTGAAAGCGGTTCGGATTATTGTGTTAGCCTGCTTTTCCTCCTCCCTGTTCAGGATTTGGTACGGTAAGCCATACGTTATTCGACTAACCACTAAGGCCTGTACGAGCCTTAGGGTATCGTCTTCTCGCATTCCCGCTTTTCGATACGTCACGCGACGTATCATTTGGGCTATGTTGTTGGCTGTGGATTTGAGGGTCTTGAGTGTCTGTACTGCTCTCCCGTCGCTCTGAAGCCACAAACCCAGGACTCGCATCGTGGGTACCTCTCGGACTGATTGGCCCTCAACCACGATGTTAATGGATCCTCTGGATTTGTAGCCTTTCGAGTGTATCCGGATAACCTCAGATTTTTCGGGTGCGCACTTCAGGCCACTCCATCTAGAAAACTTCTCCACCGCTAATACTGCGCTTTGGAGCGTATATTCCTTATCCCCTAGTGAACCTCTGCTCGTCCACAGCGTGATGTCGTCCGCGTAGAGCGTGTAACCTAGGTCGGGTATCCGATCCAGATCGCGCGCGAGGCGACACATCGCCATGTTGAAGAGAAGAGGAGATAATATAGCTCCTTGAGGTGTTCCTTTGTCAGGCATTTTAAATAAATCCGCAGTTATTTGGCCTATACTGATGCTCGCCTCGCGGTTGGAAAGAAACGCTCTTAAGTAATTGTATGTGCGCTCACCACAACCCGCGAGTTCGAGTTCCTCCAATATTGCGGCGTGAGAGACGTTGTCGAAGGCTCCTTTCAGGTCTAGTGCTAGGACTAGTCTCTCGTCGCCGTACGGTATATTAGTTAGAATTTCGTCTCTAAGTAGGAGGAACGCGTCCTGGCAAGATAAACCCGTGCGAAATCCTATCATGGAGTCCGGGAACCAGCTCCGCTCTTCCAGGTATCGCTGCAATCTGCTATGGATAACCCTTTCATAGAGCTTACCTAGGCAGGACGTGAGCGACACTGGCCGTAGTGTATCAATCGAGGGTTTCTTTTTTGGTTTGGGGATCATGATTATTTTAGCCAATTTCCACTCTTGGGGCAAGTCTCCCTTGGCCCAGCACTCGCTATTAAACGTCTTTGTGATTTTCGCTAGGGCTACCGAATCCATGTTTCGAATCATTGCATTTGTGATCGAGTCTGGGCCCGGTGCCGAGTTTTTAACTGCAGATTGTGCCGCCTCATACACTTCCGCGTACGTTATATCTTCGTCTAATTTAGGGTTCGCTTCCCCCGCGTATTGTCTCCTCGCGTACGACGATCCCGTGGCAGGTGAGGGTCCTATGTACTTTTTCTGAAGCGCATGGACGAGATCTTGGTCTGTACCCTCGAAGTTGTCTGCTATAATTTGGAGCTTCTTATTATTTTCAGTACGCGTGCTCATCGGGTCTAGCATGCTTCGTAGTATTCGCCACGTACTGGTCGTTCCAAGAGTTCCTGACAGGGTTCCACAGAAAGTCGCCCACTCGTTTTTAGCGAGCTCGTTGGCATGGCCTTGGGCTTGCTCTGCCAAGAGAGCGATGCGTTGTCTCAGGTGTTTGTTTAGACGTTGCCTTTTCCACCTCTTGGCCAGTTTCCGCCTCTCTTCCCATAGGCTGACCAGGTGAGAGTCTATCACCGGCACCTCCGCTGTACGCTCAATGGCTTTAGTGGTGTCCCCGTGTGCTCGTCGAAGGAATTCAGTCCATTCTCGCATGTTGGTCGGGGCTGTATCAGACTCCTCCAGCGCTCTCTGGAGTTGTCTATAACGAGGCCAGTCAGTTAATTTAGTCATTCCTAATCTTCTCCGTATGTTGGGCGTGGAGAGCGCTATTCGGATTATGTCGTGATCGCTTCCCAAATTTTCGTCAAAGGAAACCCATTGTGCGTCTCTGATGTTAATTGTAAAGGCACGGTCGGGCGCCGTGTCTCTGCTGACGCTGTTACCTGTGCGCGTCGGTTTGCCGATCTGATTGATTGCCCGTAAGCCCAAGGCCTTTGCGGTGCGCTCGAGTAGGAACCCTTTGGGCGACGTTTTCGCGTATCCCCATAGTATGTGGGGTGCATTGAAGTCACCCACTATCACCGCCTTGTCCCTGGTGCCCGCTAAATCTTTTGTTGCTGAGAGAATGTGGGGTAGGTCGTCCCCTTTGCTTTTGGGAGGACTGTACAGATTTGTGATTAGTGTGTGTGCCTTACTTCGTTTCTTTGGCATCACACTGATAACAATGGAATTAGTCTCTCCCTCAGTTTGCGGAAGTGTTAATAATTGAGCGTTTATCGACTTGCTCACCAGCGTGGCGACCTTCGAATTTTGAGGATCGCTCAGAGTGTAGTATCCCTGCAGTTTGGCCGGCTTGGCCCCCACCTCCTGCAGACATATCACATCCGGAGCGATTCCGGAGTTTTTGATAAACTGGTGGAACACTGCTGCTTTCCTGGAGAAGGAGCGGCAGTTCCATTGCCATATCTCTAATTGGTCTGAATATTGTATTCGTTGTGATTTCTTAGCGTGATTAGCCATGTTGCCCACTCTTATTTTAAGCCCGTGACGTTTCCGTGTCCGAGCCGTCGGATTCTGTTACGCAGTGGCTTATTTTAGTTTTTGCCGAACCCGCTCCGATCGCAATGACGCGTTTTTTGGTGGGAACAGCCTTCGAGACTGCCTTAAGCTGTTCCGCCACGAATACCTTGTGCTTCTCGAAGTCCTTCGTGCATAGTTGTTGAAATTCCGTTAACCTTTGGGTAACTAACGTCATCATTTCATGCATAAATATTTTCAAGTTTTCCGCGATCATTGTCTGGATCTGCGCTGCCGTTATCTGCGTGTTTTTTGAGATTTGGGTTGTCGGAGACTGCGTGGAGACGGAGTTTATATCTGCCGCCGCTTTCGCTTTGGCTATTTCTTCAGACTGACGCGGTGTTTCCAGAGTTAGAGTTAGAGTTAGAGTTAGAGTTAGAGTTAGAGGCGCGCTTCAATAGCACGGACAAGGAAGATCACAGGACAGCGCTGGTCCTGTGCGTGTGCTTTTTAGCGCTGTTTAAAATCAACAAGCCAACTCATCGAAAACGAACGCCGAGGCAGCACCACTTTTCTGCTCAATACAAACGAAGGCTTATCTGCACATTGTAAGTCAGGAAAAACTTATAATAATAAAACGTACACTGCATTTCAAAACTAATAAAAAGACCAGGATCCGCATACGCTAGGAGGAGGTCACGTGGTTGACCTCTTATGCGGCTTCATGTTTTGCCGCGTGGGGCGCCAAAGGTCATTTTTCGCGACTTTTAGTGATTAAGTAGAAGTGTAAATCCACATTTTTTTAGAAAAACGTGACTCGTTTTGGTCACCACGATAGGGAATCATTCCATCAGCGGTGTTATCTCGATTCTTGTTCTGAACGCATTCACCTGTTCTGCCATCCCTACGCAGCAGCCCCTTCTCGCTCCGGAAGTGCGTCAGCGGTGGCTCTCCGCTCGCGATGGTTCGCGGTGAACCCGGGGCTATGAGGTCTCTCTTCTCCCTTGGGACTCCGCCGGGTATGTAGGTGCTCCCTCTCGTCCGTCGACACCTTTGGGACTAGGACTTGACCTCACGCCCGGTGCCTTTATCATTACGCAGTGTTTGCCGGGGCTCTTCTCCAGCATACTGCTAGTCTTCTTAGTCTTCCAGGTGTTCCATATCAGACTGTTCGCTTTTTGTACCCGTTGCTTAAGCAGGCGATCAACCAGTTCGTGCTTCTTCTTGTCGAGTGCTCATACCAAGCTTGGTTGGCACCCTGTGATGCGGTTTTCGGGGGGGAGGGGGAGGTGCGGACATCGGGCCTTCACGAAGTGCGTCCGAAAGCACGGAAGGAGGTCTGGTTCCATCTCACTAGGGAGCTGCACCACCTGGCCGACAAGAAGTTTCTCGAAGTGAGTCAGGTGGAAAAATGAGTCAGTAATTAATAAAGGGAAAATCAGACATCCACCCGTTCGTAGCAACTGCTCCAAAGGACACCCACACGGTTCCTCGAAAGAAAAGCCTCACAGCTTAGGAAAAATTCGTCCTGGTCCGGGACTCAAGCCCGGGACCACCGCCTTTCCGGGGCAGCTGCTCTACCATCTGAGCTAACCAGGCGGCTAGCAGGTGGCAGGGTGAAGTCGAATTTGTCGACAACACGAAGCAAAGGCAAGAATTTGACGTAATAGTTCTGCGGAAACCCGCAAGGTGGAGAGAAGTAATTAATAAAGGGAAAATCATACATCCACCCGTTCGTAGCAACCGCTACAAAGGAAACCCATACGGGTTCCTCAACTGATACGGGTTCCCTTTATAGCAGTTGCTACGAAGGGCTGGGTGTCTGATTTTGAAGGTGAGCTTTGTGGGCTCTTCGGGTCTCACAGGGGTACCGCCCACCGCGGGTTCGAGCTTAGCGAGCCACAGGGCCGCGTCAGTCGTCGCCTATAGCGCCGCGGCGCGCGATCTCAGGCCGCATGGGGCTACCGAGCGACGCACGCAACAACACAGCATTGCCTTGCGTTGACGCAAACCGTTTCAGACACACATGGCGTTTTACATACTCTCGAGGCCTTGGCATCTACTTGCCCTAAAGCTCTCCGAAGGGCAAGCCTCTCATCTTCGTGTGTTGAGCCCTCACACAGGAGGTATAACTGCCCAAGGTTCTTCTACGTTTATTATACGCCAGCTGGTTGCAATTGGCACTGTCGGCCATTTCAATCTGGAATGAGTAGGCGTTCGCAAAAGAAACTCCTACTCGCAAGAGCCCTAGCAGCATTTCTTTCAGTCGAGTAAAGCCGTATAAAAATTGTAACGTCATATGTGAGTTCATGGCATATAGGCGCCGGTTGGTGAGCTCTGGTGTATTCCATTTTCTTAGTGTGATGGTATGGTGTGGGCATGACCGCTGAGGTGCCACGCTGCATCAGTTCTCAACAACGGAATCAACGTGCTTTCACTTTATCCCAAGTGCCTCATGGAAAAATTTGTCGGCACTTTCACTGCCAATGATGTTGCAGTGTTCCAGTGGCCTCTGAAATATTATGTCGTGTCCTCTGTCAACTGCTTGATGGCACTGCATTCTATCTGCTTGTCCTCTTTCTATTCCCCCGTTTTCTTACCCACATTGTAGGGTAACAAAACAGATGCTCGTCTGATTGACCTCCCTACCTTTCATCTCCTTGCTTTTTCTCTCTATTTCTCGCACCAGTTGTTCATGTGGACCTTGACGCAGTACTGATAGGAGAGATTGCAGAGCTGCCTTTGAATCACAGAATATAGCCCAGAGATTTAGTGACTGTTGATGGACGTAAAGGTCTACGCTACGAAGGGTGACCAGTTCGGACCCTGTCGATGTTGTAACGTTTCTGGTGTTCAATCTGGTTTTTCTTTGAGGAAAATAAGACTGATTCTGATTCTGATTCTGAACTTATCACAAGTTGATGTTAACAGAATAATCACCGCACCAAGAGAGCTGGTTAGAGTCTAAGAGCCATCTGTGTAAATGTGAACTTGACTGGAGTACGCATCGTGCAGTATATTCAGAGCGGCTTGCTTCAGGCCATAAGTCAGCAAGTCGGACTTCTTCCTACCTCCCGGAACGGAGAAGCATACTTGTGTATGGTTGCCTGATACACCACAATGAACACAGTATTCTTGCTGCAGGCGTACAATGAGATGAGAGAGGGGAACGGTACGTGACTACAATGATGGGATATGTTGACTCAAGTCCACTTCCCGAAAGAGAAGCAAGGCGTTGAGACTGGAGCCGGGAAAGGTGCCGAAAATGAGTTATAAGCGTTCTAGTGGGGATATATTTGCCGGCGCGATGATTCCTGGCGATAGCGATTGTTGCGGTTGTTGAGGCTCATCGCGGAATGTCAAGACAGGCTCTAAGCACCTGAGTTTGCATGCTCTCAAGCACTCTGAGATTTGACTTACGGATGCTGGATAGCACCGGAATGCTGTAACGCAAGAACCCAACGAAGAGCGCTCTTTACAGTTGGAGCATAGAACGCCGATGGTTTCTATGTTTTTCCAGCGATAACATTGAAAAGGTGATTGAGCAGGATGAGTCTTTTCCTTAGGTAGGTCAAATAGGGGCCCCAGGAGAAGTCGTGGTCGACAATGATGCCTAAAATTGATGGGTTATTTGATACAAAATAGGCTGGCCATTAATGGATACTGGGTATCCACTCATTGATTTTCGCTTGAAGTCGACTAACGCGCATTTTTCTGTCGAGACCCTGATGCCTTGCCCCCCAGGTAGGCAGATGTCAGCGTTGCCACCTTTTGTAATCTTGCGTGTACCTGTGGGCAAGTTACTACTGAAGCCCAGATGAACTTTGGTTAGAACTTAGTGCTTTAATGCAGGCATTTCTAATGGTCACCTTCTATCACCACTGTGGACAGGTCCTAACTTTACATTCCCATTTCATTGGGCACAACTTTCTTTCTCGTCGTTTAGAATGTAGACGTCTCTTGAGCGCATCGTTTAAGCGGTGCACAGAATAATATTTTCATAACCGACACGAGTATGGTATCCTCCGCTCTGATGACACAGTTCTGTAGTCGGCTTTGTACTTCGCTCTCATTGCAAGTAGCGAACGTGTCTGTTGTTGCGACTGGGGGTCCGAAGATGTGGAATGTACTTTGCTCGTGGAGGAGTAAGGGAACGTGGGGCTGGGCCCGATATCCGGGACGTTCTACAAACAAGTTTATGTTTACATGTTTACAAGAAAATTCCATGTAATACAGAAAAAGTTCAGGAAGAAGTTGTAGCAGACGATTACTCTC